>NC_057806.1:141616231-141650080 GCF_018294505.1 Triticum aestivum
CCGGCCTCTTCTTCCCCTGAACCTGATGCTGCTACGCTGCGAGACGCCCCTATTCCCCTGCGCCCGTGTGCCGCTGAAAGCTCCCGTCCCTCGCGCGTGCTTGTCCACGCCGTCCCGCGCCGCGGCCTCCGCCCCGCTCGGTCGTGCATGCCTCCCTGCCTCGCCCCGCTCCCGCAGGCTGCTGCTACAATACTCCGCCCGTGCGCGCACGCCCATGTCGTCGTGCCCTTGCCTGCCTCCGCACCGTGCCCCGTGCGCCCTGGCCTCCTCCCCGAACGGCCCGTCCCTGCCGCCACGCGCCCGCTCTGGCCATAGCCAGCGCGCCGCGCCGCCTGGCCTCGCCGTACCGCTCAGCCTGCCTAGCCCCTGCTGCATCTGCGTCGCCCCGCCGCACGTAGTGCGCGCCCACACCGCCATCGCCCCGCCGACGCTGCTCCCTCCCTAGAGCTCTGCCTCCCCCGCTACACCTCGCTCGCTCGCGCCGTCGCCCTGCGTTGCTTCGTCGGCACCCGCGCAGCCCTCACCACCCACGCATGCCCATGCATCCTCTGCGCCCGGTCGCCGCCGACGAACCTTGATGCACGCTGCTGCTGCCCTGCTTCGCATGTCTGCCCACTGCCTCTCACCATTTGCCCGCGCCGGCCACGTCGCTCTGCTCGCCGGCGCGCTCGTTCGGGTGACGCCGCAACCATCGGGCACCCACACCCTCGCCCGCTAGCACGCCTGAACCGCTAGCCCCCCAGGGGCCTATGACACGTGGGCCCGCGCCAAAACGAAAATGAAAAAAAGAATTAAAAATAAATAAATAATAAAATTATTAAATTAATTAATTAATTAATTAAAGGATTAATTAACTTAATTAATCTTGTTTAATTAACCTAATCAATTAAGTAAACTAATCAAACATGTTTAGTTAGCCTGAGTCTATGACAGGTGGGTCCCACTGGACCCACAGGCCAGGTTTGACTCTCGTCAGCTGGGTTTGACCTGCTGACGTCATGGTGATGTCATGCTGACATCACCTTTCACTGTTCTGGATAATGTTCTATTAAAATAATTAATTAAATGCTAAAAATGATTTAAATCTTTTAAAATTAATATAAAATAAACCGTAGCTCGGATGGAAAAACTTTGTACATGAAAGTTACTCAGAATGATGAGACGAACTCGAATACGCACCCCGTTCGTCCTCCACGCATCCCTAACATAGCGAACACACAACTTTCCCCCTCCGATTCATTTGTCCGAAAACGCGAAACACCGAGAATACTTTCCCGGATGTTTCCCCCCTTCACCGGTACCACCTCTTACCGCGTTAGGGCACACCTAGCATCACGCTTTGTCATGTCATGCATTTGTTTGCATTACATTTATTGTTCATTCCCCCTCTTCTCTCGCTAGACACCGAGACCGACGCCGTTGCTACCCAGTACAACTACGGTGTTGACGACCCCTCTCTCTTGCCAGAGCAACCAGGCAAGCCCCCCCCCCTTGATCACCAAATATTGCCTACTCTTCTCTATACTTCTTGCATTAGAGTAGTGTAGCATGTTACTGCTTTCCGTTAATCCTATTTGGATGCATAGCCTGCCATTGTTGCTACAGCTGTTGATACCTTACCTGCAATCCTAAATGCTTAGTATAGGATGCTAGTTTGACAAGTGGCCCTACATTCTTGTTCGTCTACCATGCTATACTATCAGGCTGTGATCACTTGGGAGGTGGTCACGGGTATATACTTATACATAATATATGATACTTGTGGTGACAAAAGACGGGTCGGCTCGAGGAGTACCCGCGGTTGATTCACGAATTGGGGGCTGGAAGGACATACTTTCCCGACAGCCCTCTGTGTGGATCTTTGTGGCGAAGCGACAGGGCAGGTTGAGACCACCTAGGAGAGAGGTGGGCCTGGCCCTGGTCGGTGTTCGCGGTTATTTCAAGATAACACGTTTAACGAGGTCTTGGTATTTGATCTGAGTCTGGCCACTGGCCTATACGCACTAACCATCTACGCGGGGACAGTTATGGGCACTCGACGTCGTGGTATCAGCCGAAGCCTTCGTGACGTCCGCGACTGAGCAACGCGCGCCGGATTGGACTGGAACGCCTGCTAGGCTAGGTCTGCTTCCGGCCGCACTCGCAACGTGCAGGTGTGCAGTGGGCGATGGGCCCAGACCCATGCCCATAGGATTTAGAGCGGCATGCTGACCTCTCTGTTGTGCCTAGGTAGGGCTGCGACGTGTTTATCTTCCGAGGCCGGGCATGACCTAGAAAAGTGTGTCCGGACAAAGGGGATCGAGCGTGTTGGGAAATGTGGTGCACCCCTGCAGGGAAGTTAATCTATTTGAATAGCCGTGATCTTCGGTAACAGGATGACTTGGAGTTGTACCTTGACCTTATGACAACTAGAACCGGATACTTAATAAAACACACCCTTCCAAGTGCCGGATACAACCGGTGATCGCTCTCTCACAGGGAGACGAGGGGAGGATCATCGGTTAGGATTATGCTACACGATGCTACTTGGTGAAATTACCATCTACTCTCTTCTACATTCTGCAAGATGGAGGTGGCTAGAAGCATAGTCTTCGATAGGACTAGCTATCCCCCTCTTATTCCGGCATTCTGCAGTTCAGTCCACATATGATACCATTTGATACCAATGCATACATATGTAGTGTAGCTCCTTGCTTGCGAGTACTTTGGATGAGTACTCACGGTTGCTTTGCTCCCTCTTTTCCCCCTTTCTATACCCGATTGCTGCGACCAGACGTTGGAGCCCAGGAGCCAGACGCCACCGTCGACGATGACTACTACTACTCGGGAGGTGCCTACTACTGCGTGCAGCCCGCTGACGACGACCAGGAGTAGTTTAGGAGGATCCTAGGCAGGAGGCCTGCGCCTCTTTCGACCTGTATCCCAGTTTGTGCTAGCCTTCCTAAGGCAAACTTGTTTAACTTATGTCTGTACACAGATAATGTTGCTTCCGCTGACTCGTCTATGATCAAGCTCTTGTATTCGAGTCCTCGAGGCCCCTAGCTTGTAATATGATGCTTGTATGACTTATTTTATTTGTAGAGTTGTGTTGTGATATCTTCCCGTGAGTCCCTGATCTTGATCGTACACGTTTGCATGTATGATTAGTGTATGATTGAATCGGGGGCGTCACACAAGCGGTCCACTACTACCCAAATAGAATCATATCCCGATAGGGTCCTGGGTAATCCGGTGATAAAATCCATGCCAAGCTTGTCCCACTTCCATTCGGGTATCATCATAGGCTACAGTAATCCTGCTGGTTTCTGATGTTCTGCCTCCACTCTCTGACATACATCACATATGCCTACATACTCGGCAATGTCCTTCTTCATTTCAATCCACCAAAAATGCTCCTTCAAATCCAAGTACATCTTGGTGTTTTCAGGGTGTATCGAGTATGGCGAGTCATGTGCTACCTGTAGTATCAACCTCCTGATCTCTGCATTATCGGGTACATAAATACGGTCCTCAAACAAAAAGGTGTCATGCTCATCCTCACGAAAACCTTTGGCTTTTCCTTTGCTCATTCTCTCCTTTATTTCTGCAATTTCCTTGTCATCCTTCTGAGCTTCTCGAATATTTCCCAATAATGTCGACTGAATTTCCAATGCTGCAACAAAACCTCTAGGGACTATCTCCAAGCGTAGCTCCCTGAGATCTTCAACTAACTCCATTGGCAATTCTCCGCTTACGAGGGTATTAGCGTAACTCTTCTGGCTCAAAGCGTCTGCTACGACATTGGCCTTGCCTGGATGATAGTGCAACTTCATATCGTAATCCTTTATGAGCTCGAACCATCTCCTTTGCCTGAGATTCAACTCCTTCTATGTGAAAATGTACTTTAAACTCTTGATCCGTGTACACATCACAATGGTTTCCAATAAGAAAATGTCTCCAGGTTTTGAGTGCATGCACTATGGCTGCTAACTCCAAATCATGCGTGGCGTAATTAAACTCATGCGGTCGAAGTTGGTGTGAGGCGTATGAGACAACTCTTCCGTCTTGCATAAGTACACTTCCAAGTCCTAGGCTGTAGGATCTAAAGTATGTCTAGAGGGGGTGTGATTAGACTACTTGACCAAATAAAAACTTAACCTTTTCCCAAAATTTTAGTTCTTGGCAGATTTTAGCTATTTTAGGACAAGTCAAGCAATCATCACACAATTCAAGCAAGCATGCAAAGAGTATATTGGCAGCGGAAAGTAAAGCATGCAACTTGCAAGAATGTAAAGGGAAGGGTTTGGGGAATTCAAACGCTATTGGAGACACGGATGTTTTTCCCGTGGTTCGGATAGGTGGTGCTATCCTACATCCACGTTGATGGAGACTTCAACCCACAAAGGGTAACGGTTGCGAGAGTCCACACAGGGCTCCACCCACAAAGGGTAACGGTTGCGCGAGTCCACACAGGGCTCCACCCACGAAGGGTCCACGAAGAAGCAACCACCCACAAAGGGTCCACAAAGAAGCAACCTTGTCTATCCCACCATGGCCATCGCCCACACAGGACTTGCCTCACTAGCGGTAGCTATTCATGAAGGAGGCGATCTCCTTGCCCTTACAAACTCCTTGGTTCAACTCCATAATCTTGTCGGAGGCTCCCAAGTGACACCTAGCCAATCTAGGAGACACCACTCTCCAAGAAGTAACAAATGGTGTGTAGGTAATGAACTCCTTGCTCTTGTGCTTCAAATGATAGTCTCCCCAACACTCAACTCTCTCTCATAGGATTTGGATTTGGTGGAAAGAAGGTTTGAGTGGAAAGCAACTTGGGAAGGCTAGAGATCAAGATTCATATGGTAGGAATGGAATATCTTGGTCTCAACACATGAGTAGGTGGTTCTCTCTCAGAACATATGAGTTGGAATGGTGTGTGTGTTCTGATGGCTCTCTCATCGAATGAGGAGGAGGTGGAGGGGTATATATAGCCTCCACACAAAATCCAACAGTTACACAGTTTTCCAATCTCGGTGGGACCGAATCAATAAACTCGGTCGGACCGAAAATGTAAACCTAGTGACTGTTAGAGATTTTTGGTGGGACTGACATGCAACTCGGTAGGACCGATATGGTTAGGGTTTGGGCATAACGTAATCTCGGTGAGACCGATTACACAAACTCGGTGAGACCGAATTTGGTAATTAGCTAACCAGAGAGTTGGTCTGGCAAACTCGGTGGGACCGATTTGCTCTTTCGGTGAGACCTAGTGGAACTCGGTGAAACCGAAAAGTTACAAAGGGGAAACACTGAGTTTACATTGCAATCTCGGTGGGACCGATTCGCTCTTTCGGTGAGACCGAAGAGTTACGAAAGGGAAACAGAGAGTTTGCAATCCCATCTCGGTGAGACTGAGATCCTTATCGGTAGAACCGAATTGCTAGGGTTTGGCAGTGGCTTATGACAAGTGAAACTCGGTGGCGCCGGATAGGAAGAATCGGTAGAACCGAGTTTGGCTTAGGGTTTAGGTCATATGTGGATATGGGAAAGTAGTTGAGGGTTTTGGAGCATATCACTAAGCACATGAAGCAAGAGGCTCATTAAGCAACACCTCATCCCTCCTTGATAGTATTGGCTTTTCCTAAAGACTCAATGTGATCTTGGATCACTAAAATATAAAATGAAGAGTCTTGAGCTTTTGAGCTTGAGCCAATCCTTTGTCCTTAGCATTTTGAGGGTTCCACTTTCACATCCATGCCATGCCAATCATTGAGCTTTCCTGAAATAATCATCTTGGAATAGCATTAGCTCAATGAGCTATATGTTGTTATGAATTACCAAAACCACCTAGGGATAGTTGCACTGTTAATCTCCCCCTTTTTGGTAATTTATGACAACATATAGATCAAAGCTTCGACAAATGATAATAAGCATGAAATATATCGTCGCTTTGAGAAGTATGTGATAAGTAAGAGCTCCCCCTAAATTTGTGCATATTAAAAAAATTGCTTTGGACTGCAAATGCACAAGGAGTTAGAGTCATGGGTTACTCTTCCATGTCACATACATCTTGGTGGAGCGCTTAAAATGATAAGAATGAAATACATGCACTCATCACCAAGAATAATGAATGATCACATAAGATAGATAAGATAATAGCATTAAGAAAGCATTAAGTGTAGCTTATGATCAAACACATGATCATCAATGTCTCACAAGCATAGTATCTCAAGCACTCAAAAGCAAACGAGTTCGAAAAACCACCAAATAAAGCAAGAGAGAAAAGCAACACTCTCTCTCTCGAAGCCTATGATCTATACATGTTCTCCCCCTTTGGCAACAAGTTACCGAAAAGTTCCTAGAAAATGCATAGCACTAGATCGATGCTCAGGCTTGATCTTCAGGTGGTGGTGGAGTCCGTATTACTCCAAGGACGAAGGCTTCGGTAGATGCTGAAGTAGACGCTGGAGTTGGAGCTGAAGTAGATGCTGGAGCTGGTGGAACTGAGGTTGTGGCTGGTGTTGAGGTGGTGGCTCTTGTGTCAGCAACTGGCGCGGCAGATGACCTTGGACCTCTTGGCACTCTGGCAAAGGCATGAGTGGTAGTCCTGCCTCTCCTCTCCTGCATATCATCTTGGAGCTGCTCCACTGCAGACTGAATCTCCGTTACCTTCACATCCAAGTCATAGAACTTTTGTTCCATGATTCTCTCTAGGCTTGCCTGGTTTTGAGTTAGGGTGGCTAGTCCTTTCTCAATCCGTAGGGTGGATGCAATCAGGTAACCAAGCTGCTCTTGTTTAGTCTTCAAGAAATACTCAGATGCCTCCTCTTGAGTTGGCATCTTGGCAGCTTTCTCCTTCCTCGCCTTCTCCTTCTTTGCGTAAGCTTGTGCAGACGATGGCTCGTTCTCAGTCATCACAACTTCATTGTTCTCAAAATCTGGACGGATGGGCAAATGTTCCTTGTCCAATAAATATATGCCCGTGCCCATCTTGGAGTTGATGAGCTCCCGAATCTGAGGGGCATATCCGCAGCTCCTCTTCTGGTCTGCTGCAGTCCTCTTGATTGTTTCCACTATGAGGCTCATCACTTTGAACTTCTGGGGCACATCAAACACATGTAGCAAGTTGATAGCATGGCCTCTGATCATCTTGTTATCTCCAAACTTAGGCAATAAAGTGTGCCTCAAGATCCAATTGATAGTTGGCAGCCCTGACAGAAGGTAATGTACTGAGCCAAACTTGAAAGTATCAAGTGCTTCATTTGGGATCTCCTTGTACATATTTGACATTGAGTTGTGGTTCATTTTCTTCTTGGCATAGATATCCAAGTCATCATCTTGATCCTCTAGGGCATTTATGATCTGTGCCCACTCAGCAACTGTGGATTGGTACCTTGTACCCTCAGACATCCATGTGATCCTCCCATCTGGATAAAAATGTGCTGTGGAGTAGAACTGCATTATAAGCTCCTCATTCCACTTTGTGAGCTTCTGCCCAACAAAGTCAGCTACTCCACAAGCTATGAAGCTGTCTTGCACTCCAGGATAGTGCTCCTCATTGTCCTTGATGTATGTCCAATCAACCCATCGAATATCACAGACAATGGGCTTCTTATCTAGCAGCACTGTCTCATAAAAATCCTGCTGCTCCTTGGTGTGAAACATGTAGTCAACTGCTGTCCTTCTCCTTGAAGCATACGAGTCTGCTTCTCTCCACTTCCTTAGCCCTGAATCTCTCCTGAGCTTCATATCCTCAGCCACAGGATGAGCATCGTTGTGGTCTGGGATCTTGGGCTTTAGATTCCTTAGGACATTCTCTTCCTCTTCTTCTGCAGCTTCAGGCACTGGGGCCTTGTTCTTTTCAGCAACTAGGATGCTTCTTGTGTTCCTCTTTGGCTTTGTCTTTGGAGCTGGCTTGGCCTTGGAAGAAGCTCCCCCTGATTTTATGGCATCTCCCATTAGCTTGGGTGCCTTGGGTGCTGGTGCAGCTACTTCTTCTTCTTCTTCCTCTTCCATGATGGAAGCTTTGCCAAGCACTCTAGCCACAGTCTTCTTCACCCTTTCCTTTCTTTTCTTGCTCTCAGCTGCAACTGGCTCTATGGGCTTCTCAGTTGACATTCTGGCCTTTGACATTGGCTGCCTGCCTGCTGGCCTTTTGATTTTCAGGCCTGGCTTAGTGCCTTGAGCTGGCTCAACTCTCTTGGAAGTGGCCTCTTCCTCTGCCACATAGTCTTCATCTTTGGAATCTGAAGTCCTCTTCTTTCTCTGTCTCGTGGCAGCTTTTGGCAAGTTGCTAGGAGTGCTCCTGCTGCCTTCATCAGAAGAGCTGGAGGGACTAGTGCCCTCACTCATGTGCACCTGCTGCTCTGACATGTTCTGGCTATCACTCTGGTCTGACATGCTACAAGCTCTGACTGCTGACCCTGTGAACAGATTATAGATGAGGTAGAAAGGATGAGCATCACAAAATGCAGAGATTTTTGCAAAAAGAATGATCCAAAAACTTAGTTTTAGTTTCCCACTGAAATCATCTCGGATCTACCGATTTTCAAACTCGGTGATACCGAAGCAGTTTTGGAACCTAAACTAGTGAACTCGGTAGGACCGAGTCACAGTTCGGTGGCACCGAGACTGCTAGGGTTTCACAGAGTTCCAAAATCGGTCACACCGATAAGTAATTCTCGGTCAGACCGAGTCTCACTTGTGCAATGGCATAAGCCAAATCGGTGGCACCGGGTTTTTCAACTCGGTGGGTCCGAGATGGTTTTGGCGGAAACCTAACCCTAAAATTTTCGAATTAAAGCTAATCTACGGGCATTTTGACTGGATAGGAGTGTTTTAATCGTGGCAAGAATCATGATGATCATAATGTGCTGAGAATTGGATTGAGGAATAGCACAAAGATGAAGTCCATACCCTAGTTCGGCGGGGACTTGCTACGGCGGCAACGGCGGGGCAGAATTCCCGTTGACGGCGACGGAGACCAGCGACTGGAGGCGGCTGGCGGTGAGAAGACGATCCGGAGACCACTTTGGCAGAGCAGGCTATCGCGCGGGCGAAGGGGTTCGGAGAAATTTCCAAATTTTGCCCGTGACTATATATAGCCCGACCCTGTCGGTGTGACCGAGTGCAACAACTCGGTGGCACCGAGATTCATAACTGTAGGCAGTTACTGAAACTCGGTGTGATCGAGAAGTTCAAATCAGTTGCACCGAGATCGAAAACCTAGATCAACTTAGTGATCTCGGTAGGACCGAAAGTGGGGTATCGGTCAGACCGAGAATCATAAAGAGGTTTTGGAGGTTTAAGTCTATGACGAATCGGGGACTCCGAGCGCTCCTCACACAGAGTGGTTCGAATCTGACTTGATCAAATTTTGTGATGCAGTATGAATAGAGTTTGAGACGAGAAAAGCATAGATAGCTAGAGGAGGTTCTTAGGCATTCTTGTCCATCCACTTGGCAACAAGAAATAAAACCGAACAATCAAAACAACAAGTGGATGTCCTCGAATGAGTAAAATATGCAACCACCATGCTCACACAATAAGATGGCAAATGAATTATGTGACAAGGCATGCACAACCAATTCTAGCATCTATCAAGCAATTTGCGATGACTAGGTCATCTATATATGAGTATATTGACTTAGGAGTCAAGTGAGAGCACTTGATCATAGGTCATACTCATCGTTTAAGCTCAAGTGGGGTTACCGCTTTTACATAAAGCATTGTTGTGTTCACATATTTAGAGTTGCTTTAGCTCAAGTCTTAGAGTAAAGCTCCCCCTAGATGTGATACCCCCCCTAAGAGGGATGAACTAACCTTGGGTTTTGTCGATGATGACTTCATGTAGATGTTGAAGATGTGGATGCTCAATGTTGATGTAGATCACTTGGAGCTATCCGTTTGAGTGAATTGCACATTCAATACCTACATGGGTTAGTCCCACAAGGAACAAACAAGGATATCCATAGACATAGAGTGATGCACACAAAGGATGATGTCCATGAAAGCTTTTAGGTTACCTTGTCCCTTATCTTACCAACAAGAGGGTTTGTGACTCCTTGAACTAGTGCAAGATGTGGAAGTTGATTGCACTTGTTCTTGCCAAAATGATAAGAGTGAAGTATGTTGGCGGAGTCACCCTCAAGAACTCTCTAGTTATTCTTCTTTTAGATCCACATCATCTTGATGGGAATCCTTGGAGTTGTAGTCGTACTTGATGAAGTGGAACTTGAAGTACTCTTAGGAATCCACTTGACTAAGGTCTTAGGAGCTTCTTCAAATGCATCAATTTCCTCTTGAAGCTTGTCCTTGCCTTTTTGCTTGTAGTCTTTTGGTGGAAGATCATCTTGAGCTTGTGTCCCCTTGAAAGAAGTATCATACTTCTCTTCTTGAGGAACAAACTTTGTCTTGGGGTATTGATCTTCTTCCCACTCAACTCCATTGGCATTGAACTTTCGTTCAAAACCAACACCTTGATTCTTCCGGTGCATTCCTTGCTTGCGCACAATTTCCTCGAATTGCTTACTCCCGGCAAGGCTTTTGTACACTCCTTTCTCTATAATTCCCTTCAATAAACTATTTTCTTGCTCAAGTGTAACTTGGCTAAGAGAATCATTAGTGGAATCAAGAGAACTACTAGAAGCAACAATATTGGATTTAGCATGATCATTGTTACTGCTAGAGGAAGAGTCTTTCTTGTTCTTGCTACTAGACTTGACTTGAGGCATGTAAGTGGATAAGAGTAAACGCTTGGCAATGTAAGAAGAACTTTTATTGCGGAGATCATCATTGATTGCCTTTAAGAACTCATGCTCTTGCTCAAGATTGAGCTTTTCAATGCGTAATTTCTCATGAGCTCTTAAAAGTTCTCAATGATCTTCGAAGATAGTGTCATGAGCTAACTTAAGAGTTTTTAGTTCTTTAGTTAGAGCCTCAATCTTCTCCTTATCATTGCCATTCGTTTTATCTTGATTAGCATGATTAATTGGTATTTCATCATAGTATTCATCACTAGAGTTGTCAACAAGAAAATCATCACCTAACAAGTCATCTTCATCACTATTGAAATCAACATACTCGGGGTGTGTTACCTTAGGACCTTTGGCCATGAAGCATCTTCCAATTCCTTCATTTGGTGAGTCAAATATGTCGTAGGAGTTGGTTGACACAAGTGCTAGACCGGCAACACCTTCATCTTGAGTATCTTCGGAGTCGGAGTGATAACTTCTCTCGGAGTGGCTGTCGGAGTCGGAGCCGGATACCCATTCACCAACATGAGCTTGATGTCTTCGTCTTGTGTAGCTCCTTGATGATTTTTCCTTCCTTTATGAATCCTTGCTTCTCCGTGAGTATCTTCGTTCATAACGATCATCTCTACTCCTTCTCTCTCTTGGTTGTGATCCTTTGCTTCTTCTTTTTGGAGAATCTTCTCTTCTCTTGTAGGGAGCCGTACACTCATTGGAATAGTGTCCGGGTCTTCCACAATTGTAGCAGTTTCGCTCTCGACTAGAAGATCTTTTGTCATTGTAGGACCTTGACTTGAAGCTTTTATCTTTGCTTCTACTCTTGTAGAACTTGTTGAAGTTCTTCACCATTAAGCTCAATTCTTCATTGAAGTCTTGTTTCTCACTTGATGATGTAGGGGCTTCACATGAGGCTTTATAGGCACCACTTGATTTGTTGTGAAGTTCCTCTTTATCCTTAAGTGGCATCTCATGAGCAACAATTCTTCCAATCACCTCCGTTGGCTTGAGATCTTTGTAATTGGGCATCATTTGGATCAATGTGCACACGGTATCATATTTTCCATCCAAGGCTCTTAGGATCTTCTTGATGATGAATCTATCGGTCATCTCTTCACTTCCTAAGCCGGCAATCTCATTTGTGATGAGAGCAAGCCTAGAGTACATTTCAGCGACACCTTCACCATCCTTCATCTTGAACTTGTCAAGTTAGCTTTGAAGCACATCCAACTTGGATTCCTTGATGGAGTCGGTACCTTCGTGCATATCAATCAAAGTGTCCCAAATTTCCTTTGCATTCTCAAGACGGCTGATTTTGTTGAATTCTTCGGGGCACAATCCATTGAAGAGAATATCACAAGCTTGAGCATTGTATTGCAACATCTTCAACTCATCCGCGGTAGCTTCACGGCTTGGTTCTCTCCCATCAAAGAAGTCACCTTGCAAACCAACACACACAATAGCCCAAACGGTGGGGTTATGTCCAAGAATATGCATTTTCATTTTATGCTTCCAACTAGCAAAATTAGTACCATCAAAGTAGGGACCTCTACGGTGATAATTTCCCTCGCTAGACGCCATACTCTCCTAGGTTGTGAAACCAAGGCTATGATCACCAAGAGCTATGGAGATCAAAGCAAATGGAGACCAAAGCTCTGATACCACTTGTAGGATCGAAAGTATGTCTAGAGGGGGGGGGTGATTAGATGTCAGGACCCCGACTCGATGTCACATCGATCTAGCCGGTAACACCTCATATCACTTTGCGGCCTCACGCACGGTATCCCCACGGGTGTCGCCTTACCTTTGCCCGGGACCGTTTGCGCCTTTTGGCTCACGTATATGATAGTGTCGCTAGCATCCATATGATAAGGAGCCCGGGCTGACATGACTAGTCGTAAACCCAAGCGGCACAGACTTACAGGGACAGGCATCCATGACCCAGCTTCGAACGTGTCGGTCATCAGCAAGTGGGTCCGGGCTGTAGCACTGGGCTAGCAGGACTCCGGTAAACCGGGCTGTAGCGGGCTAACAGGACTCCGGTACTCAAAGCGTGACATTTCCCCGAAGGGACAGACACAGGAACGAAGAAGGACACATGCCGGCCAGCCTAAGTGTTCCAAAGCAGTAGCAAGCTACCATGGCTCAGCGGTAACACTAGGAGACATTTCCCGGTAAGAGAGGCTACTAAAGATAAATAACTAGATAGTCAGATCCCACACATACCAAGCATTTCAATCATACACACAGTATGCTCGATATGTGCAAATACAACGAAGCATCACAACATGACTCTACCACACAAGTACTTTATTTAAGGCTCAGGGAGCCATACATAACAAACACAAAGGTACGGGTCTCACGACCCAACATACAAGTCATACAGTCATACAAACCAGCAGCGGAAGTAACTTGTCTGAGTACAGACAACTTAGTAAAATAAAAGAGGCTTGGAAAGCCTAGCTATACTACATGGTCCTTCACAAGCTCAGGGTCACCACCTGGGCCTTTAGCCTACTCGTTGATGTCAACGTCTACATAGAACCCATCAGAAGGGGTTGCAGCGTCTTCTGTAAAAATGTAAATTATAGCAACATGAGTACAAAGGTACTCAGCAAGACTTACATCAGATCCTACATACATGCATATTATCAAGAAGGGTTGGTGGAGTTATTGCAGCAAGCCAGCTTTGACTCTTGGCTAGACTATCCTACGATACTCCAACTTGAAATGGTTTTGCGCACACGAGTCCACTACTCACCACTTCAATACACTACCGAGGATCCACCTCCGTCTTCCTACGGAAGAGCCATCCTCGGCACTCACACTTATCTTGAGGCTTTTAACAGTTTCCATTTACTTGTCTATGAACTGTATAGGCAACCAAGTAGTCCTTTACCGCGGACGCGGCTATTCGAATAGATCATGTTAACCCTGCAGGGGTGTACTCATTCATACACGCTCTCACCACTTACCGTCGTTTACACGACATGTACTCGACAACCTTCAAGCGAAGCCCAACGTGGGTGTCGGCCACGACCTACCTAATCACCTAAGCCTCCAGTCTAGGTTTATCGCCTATCCAGGTTCCATCCGCAGGGAGTCCGGCCGAGGTTTCCCATACGGCCCCGAACGATGTGAACAGGGTTCCCGAGATACCTAACGGGTATTCGGTACACCGTGCCACGTACCTACCGCATCACAGCCCACCCCTACGGTCAACGCTGTCCACGGCCTCCAGTAGGCTACAAACACCAGAAACTACTTGCAACTCCTGGACGGAGAACTAGGGTGAATAAGAAGCCGAGAGGGTCCATTGGTTTCGGGCCCAATGCATGGTAGTAGCTGATTCTTAAATCACACATATAGATCTCAGTGCTTAAGGTCGGCTTCAATGAAACAACCCACCATGTACTCCTACATGGCCTATCATCGATACCTTTACCAAATCGTGTTCACCACACCACTCTCATTACCGACATAAACATTTCACTCTAGCCCATCACCCAGATGAACCAGACCTGACATGACTCTAAGCATAGCAGGCATAGCAAGGTAGGAACAACACATACATATGGCTCAAACAACTCCTACACATGCTAGTGGGTTTCATCTAGTTACTGTGGCAATGACAGGTCATGCAGAGGAAATGGGTTCAACTACCGTAGCACACAGCAGTTTGAAACGCGTTGTCTTAATGCAGTAAAAGAGAGCAGGAGCGAGAACATGGGATTGTATCGATATGATCAAATGGTTGGTTGCTTGCCTGACGGGTCGGTGCACTGGTATTGCTCTTCGTCGGGGTTATCACGGTACTCCTCGGGGGCAGAACCTGCCGCAGAGAGCACCGATACACAAACATTACCAAACAGTATGCAACAATATGATGCATGCATGAGACATGGCAAAATGAGTGTATTGGGCTAATGCAACTAAGAACAGATGGGTTTGAACTAATTTGAACCATTGATTCAAAGTTCAAACTCATAAGTTGCCATTTAAGGTGTTTTATCTTGTTCTGTGATAAACAGCAGGTTAGCTTGTTTAAACATGCATGAAACCAGTACAGATGGAAAAATTGGATTTTTCTGATCATTTTTCATATATAATTTGTCCAATTTGGAGTTACAGAATAAAAGTTATGAATTTTTTGAAGTTTAAATAATATTCTGGAATTTCCTGTGTAAAAATAATTCCAGTAATTAAATTACTGCGTCAGCACTACGTCATGATGACGTCAGTGGTCAACGGGCTGGTCCAGGTCAAACTGACCAGTGGGTCCCGCATGTCAGTATTCAATTAGTTTAACTAAATTAGATTTAAACTAACTGGATTAATTAACAAAGGGGGCCCCACATGTCATAGACCCAGGGGGTCAACCGGGGCCCACCCGTGGTCAAAGTCAGAGTCAAACACGCCGGCGTCTAGCCGCCGGCGAGCCCGACGCGGCGGCGAAAGTGCTTTTTGCCATTCCGGCAACCAAATGGACGGCGGAAGGCATCTACGTGTTGCTGAGGTTGAGCCGCGACTATTGGTGGTGGTGGTTGGGCTCGGGGTGGCCGGAGTTGGCGCCGGCGGCGACTTTGGCGGCCGCCGGAGTTCGGTTGAAGACGAACTCGTGGCTAGAGTGTGCGGTGAGGTGCGGGGAGTGCATGGTTAGCCCCAACGCGGCGTGGTGAGTGCGATGGACAAGGCGAGGTGGCCGGAGGATGGCCGGGAGCACGTCGGCGAAGAGGTCCGCGACGGCGCGTGCGGGTGAGCTTAGTGTGCTCGCTGTGGTGCACGAGAGAGAGAAAGAGAGGAAGGGGAAGTTAGCCCAGCTCACTGCGGTCTTGATGGAAAGGACGGCGTGGTCGGGGACGAGTTGCTGCGGCGGCGACGGCGAAGGGGATCTTCGGCGATGGCGGTTCGGGCGAGGTTGGTGCGGCGGCTTCGGGGCACGCGAGCGCTCGGGGCTCGGCTAGCTCGAAGAAGTAGAGGACGGCGGAGCTTCTGGACACGGTGGCGCGGCGTGGAGACGACGGGGAGCACGGCTACGGCGGCGGTGCGGCGACGGTGGCGTCGGCCATGGCGTGGGAGCGCGAGGGAGAGGAACTGGGGGCGAATGGAGGTGTCCAGGGGGGTCGGGGCGCGACGTGGAGCTCGTCCAGGCCATCAGGGCGGCGAGAGGGGGAAGCAGGGTGACGTGCAGCTGCGTGGCGAGCTGCGGTGCTGCCGCCGAGCACCTTGGCTGCCTGCCTGGCAAGCCAAGCAGCTCGCTGGAGCGGTGGCCGGGCTGGGCCGGCCAGGTGGGCTGGCTGGTGGGCCTGTGGTGGCGCCAGGTAAGTTTTCCCTTTTTCTTTCTGTCTGTGTTTTTTTAATACTTCTGCAACTTTGTTGAATTAAATAAAATACTTAGGCAACTCCTAAATCACCAAATTACTCCTGGTCCATAGTTGGATTATTTCCAACATGAAACATTTTAGTTTGGAGATATTTGAGCATTTAAATATTTTATATAATTTTAAATGCCCAAATTCAAATATTTATGATTTAATTCAAAAACCCTAAGATGGCCTAGGAAAATGTGCACCACTTTTGGCAGAGGTTCTGAACCAAGACAAAAATGATGGGCATTTTAGAAGGGCATTTCAGGTTCATTGAAAAGTTTTTTAGTAAACCCTAGTTGGTTTCAGAGGGGACTGGGGGTTCTGTCATCCCCATTTCAAGTTTCTGATGAAAAAGTAGACATGATGCAACACTCTAATGCATGGCTAACTAGGATGTGACAACTCACCCCCACTCAAAAGAATCTTGTCCCGAGATTTGGGTTCCTCCGGGAAGAAGGCGGGATACTCGAGTCGAAGACGATCCTCCCTTTCCCAAGTTGCTTCATCCTCAGAATGGTGCGACCATTGAACTTTGAGAAACTTGATATTATGACGTCGGGTGGTACGTTCGGCCTGATCGAGGATACGAATGGGGTACTCTCGATATGTAAGATTATCTTGGAGATCAAGCGTTTCGTGGTCCACTCCACGGATAGGATCCGAGAAGCAACGCCTGAGTTGAGAAACGTGGAAGACATCGTGGACTCTGGAGAGGTGCGGAGGTAGTTCCAATTGGTAGGCAACTTCCCCTCGTTTGGCGAGAATGCGAAACGGTCCAATGTAACGAGGAGCCAATTTGCCTTTGATACCGAAACGATGGGTTCCCTTCAGAGGGGTGACCCGAAGATAAGCCTTCTCGTCAACCTCGAAAGTCATAGCCTTATGTTTTCGGTCATATTGACTCTTTTGACGAGATTGAGCTGTTTTCAACTTTTCGCGAACGATACGAACTTGTTCTTCTGCTTCCTGAATCATATCCGGGCCAAAGAATTGTCTTTCCCCGGTCTCTGACCAGTTAAGGGGTGTTCGACACCGTCGTCCATAGAGAACTTCAAAAGGGGCTTTACCCAAGCTAGATTGATAGCTGTTGTTGTAAGCGAATTCGGCAAATGGAAGGCACTTCTCCCAGTCCATTCCGAATGAGATAACAGAGGCTCGAAGCATGTCTTCTAGAATCTGGTTGACGCGTTCCACTTGACCACTCGACTGAGGGTGGAAGGCGGTGCTAAAGGAGAGACGGGTTCCCATAGCATTTTGGAAACTTTCCCAAAATCGAGAGGTGAAAAGACTTCCTCGATCCGAGTTAATTTCCAAAGGAACACCATGGAGGGACACTATTCGGGAGATGTATAAGTCTGCCAGCTGGCTAGCGGTTATACTCTCACGAACAGGTAAGAAATGGGCTACTTCGGAAAGACGATCGACCACGACGAAAATAGCATTATTCCCTCTCTTAGTCCTGGGAAAACCGGTAATGAAATCCATACCAATTTTATCCCATTTCCATTCAGGAATAGCTAAGGGTTGAAGGGTGCCAGCAGGCCGTTGATGCTCTGCTTTTACACGACGACAGACGTCGCAATTTGCAATAAACTGAGCAATTTCTCTCTTCATCCTAGTCCACCAGAACCTCTGGCGTAGGTCCTGATACATCTTAGTACTACCGGGATGAATGGTGAGAGGAGATTCATGAGCTTCCTTAAGGATCAAATGCCTCAGGTTTCGCACTTTGGGAACCACTAGTCGATTCCCGAAGTATACGACCCCTTGATCATTAATGGAGAAGCAATTCGCAATTCCTTTCTGAATGTTTCTCTTGATGCGGGAGATTCCCGGATCTACCTTCTGTGCTTTGATAATCTGATCCGTAAGGGTAGGTTTTGCCACCAAGGTGGAAAGAAAACCTTGAGGAACAATGTGAAGGTTAAGCTTCCGAAATTCCTCATGGAGAAGTGGTTGACTTTGTTGTAACATCAGATTGTTACAATAAGATTTACGACTTAGCGCATCAGCCATGACGTTGGCTTTCCCTGGGGTGTAGGTTATTCCTAGGTCGAAGTCTGTGATCAATTCAACCCAACGTCTTTGCCTGAGATTCAGATCCGGTTGGGTGAAAATGTACTTCAGACTTTGGTGATCAGTGAATATTTCGCAACGATTACCGAGGAGGTAATGTCGCCAGGTCTTAAGTGCATAGACTACGGCTGCAAGCTCTAGATCATGAGTAGGATAATTCTCCTCATGTGGGTGCAACTGCCGTGAGGCGTAAGCAATTACGTGTCGATCTTGCATGAGAATGCAACCTAGTCCTTGTCGCGAGGCGTCGCAGTAGATAACAAAGTCCTTGGAGAAGTCTGGCGGTACCAGTACGGGAGCAGAGGTCAGGCGTCTTTTCAGTTCCTGAAAGCTGTGCTCACATTGTGGAGTCCATTCGAACTTCTTATCTTTCTTGAGGAGTTCGGTTAGAGGTTTGGCAACTTTGGAGAAGTTCTCGACAAAGCGACGACAATAGCTCGCTAAGCCCAGAAAACTCCGAACTTGCTTGACCGATTCAGGTGGAGTCCAATTAAGGACGGCTTGAACTCGCTCAGGGTTAACAGCAATACCTTTACCAGATATTACGTGACCCAGATAGGTCACTTCTGACAACTAAAATTCACATTTAGAAAATTTGGCATAAAGGCGATGCTCTCGAAGTTTCTTCAACACTAGCCTTAGATGTTCGGCATGTTCTTCCTCGTTCTTGGAGTAGATGAGTATATCATCGAGGTAAACCACGACGAATTTATCCAAATACTCCATGAAGATTGAGTTCATTAACCGAGAAAAGGTGGCTGCAGCGTTGGTTAAACCGAAGGACATGACGGTGTACTCGTATTGGCCATAACGAGTAACAAAGGCCGTTTTAGGAATGTCCCCGTTTCTGATTTTGATTTGATGGTAGCCCAACCTCAAATCCATCTTGGAGAAGACCGAGGATCCAGCGAGCTGATCATACAGGTCGTTGATCCTGGGAAGCGGATATTTGTTCTTGATTGTGACCAAATTGACAGGTCGGTAATCTACAACCATCCGGTCCGTACCATCCTTCTTCTTGACGAAGAGGACGGGGCAAGCCCACGGAGATGAGCTAGGTCGGATGAAACCCTTTTTCAAGGACTCATCGAGTTGTTTCTTAAGCTCGGCTAGTTCTAGGGGTGCCATCTTATAAGGTCTTCTAGCAATCGGAACGGTTCCGGGGATGAGGTCTATTACGAACTCAACATCCCTGTCAGGTGGAACACCTGGCAATTCCTCTGGGAAGACATCCGGGAAGTCACGGACTACCGGCACGTCCTCAAGGTCTGGCAAAGGGCTGGCGTTAAGAGAATATAATTGTCGCTTGGCTATTCGGGTCAAGACATTGACTATCTTCCCCGAAGGATGGGTGAGTTGAACAGTCCTAGAGAAGCAATCAATTTTGGCTTGATGAGCTGACATCCAGTCCATACCCAAAATGATATTAATATCTGAAGATTTAAGGGCTATCAAAGACGCGAGGAAAACAAGTCTGTCGACTTGGATTTCATTTCCATGGCTTACTCTAGAAGTTTGCCATTTGGATCCCGGAGTTTGAATTACCATAGAGGTTGGCATATCACCGAATGCGACGTTATGCAAGCGAGCATAGTTTTCAGATATAAAAGAATGAGAGGCTCCTGTATCGAAAAGAACAGATGCCGGGTGGCAATTAACAAGAAGCGTACCGAGAACGACGTTGGGATCCTCTTGAGCTTCTTCGGCAGAGATACAGTTGACATGGCCACGTGAAGCGGTGACTGGCTTGGCGTGGAACACTTTCCCTATCGGCTTGCCACGGCCAACAGCTTTAGCAGACTGGTTGGGGTTGGTCTGGGGACACTCACGCATATAGTGGCCAGATTCCCCACATTTGAAACAAGTCACGGAACTAGTACGTGGAGGAGCATTGTTAGTTGGACCCCCATAGGGCTTGGCTGGAGCAGACTGTTGAACAGGGCGAGGCGCCTGGAAAGATGGCCTCGGTGTGAACCTGGGTGGCAGGGCGGTGTTGGGTACCCACACGCGGCGCTTCTGAGGACCAGCACCGGATGAGGAACCCATGTCACGGCCATGCTTGCGTGTTGCGTCATAGTCAGTCTGACCAGTTTCAGCACTGATGGCTTTGTTGACAAGTTTCTGAAAAGATGTGCACTCATGCAGACGGAGGTCGCGGCGAAGCTCAGGACTAAGGCCCTTACGGAACCTTGCTTGCTTCTTGGCATCAGTAGACACTTCCTCAGTTGCATATCGTGCGAGATTACCAAACTCCCTGCTGTAAGCATCCACAGAAAGTCGGCCTTGGGTGAAACTGCAAAATTCTTCACGTTTACGGTCCATGAGACCCTCCGGAATGTGATGTTCACGGAAAGCCTCACTGAACTCAGCCCAAGTAGTGACATGGCCCGCTGGGCGCATAGCTCCATAATTCTCCCACCATAGACTGGCGGGGCCTTCAAGATGATATGCAGCAAAGGTGACCTTGTCAGCCTCCGCTACCAGCGCGGAACGCAGTTTGTGAGCGATACTGCGAAGCCAGTCATCAGCGTCGAGAGGCTCGACGGAGTGGTGGAACGTGGGTGGATGCAATTTGATAAAATCACTGAGTGACACCATGTTAGTCCTCTGATGGTGTGCTGTGTTCTGTTCAATACGCTCCAACAAACGGTTGGTCTCCCGCTTGTTTCTCTCAGCTTCCATCATAACCTCGGCTAGTGAAGGAGGATGAGGCAGATTTGCATCCCTGACTTCACTGCCTTCAGCCTGCTCTTGAGAAGCAGGGTTAGCGCGCGTGTTGACCATCCTAGGTAAACAAGACAATGATTTAGTCAGGATGATAAAATTCCGACATAGGATAAAAATGTAAGGAATAACTCAAAATGCAAGATGATCATCCGTATGACATGGTAGATACAGAAACTGCTTCTTTTATTCCATCGTCATACACACCATACAGGGTTTAGTACAAGACCAAACAAGGTACTATTACGGTGAAAAGAGGATTACATCTCATCGGAGGCATTCCAAGCTCCTATACATTATTTTTCTACACCTCCGGAAGGAGTACAAACTAGGTCATATCCCACGAGTCACGCGGGACGATAGATGACACAGCTAGTGCGAACTAGTGATACTACCACTAACTCAGACCGATCCGTAGTAGTCCTCGTAGAAGTCACCTCCATAGCCTGGAAGCTCAACATGATCATCCGGAAACAGACGATCTCGCGGAGCTTGTGGACCATAGGGGCTAGGATGAGGCCTTGGACCAACAGACGTTGGCCTGCGGGGACCGCGAGGTGGGGTGATGCCTCCTACATCACGCCAACCCATCACGTCTGGCAGAGCAGATCTCACAGGATAGAGATCGCGCATATCTGAATATCCAGCTTGCACCGCCGGTGCAAACCGAGTCAAAGTGGCCCAGTGGTCAGCACGGGTATTGAAGAGCTCTAACCTCAAGGCCCGATTTTCACGGTCCTTATCCTCGACCATCTCAGCAATGGTGCGAGTCCGTGAATCCTCCTGGGTGGGGTCAGCATAGATAGCCTGGAGATACCCTTGTGCTCCCGGAAGTGATCCTGGCATATACCGGAAATCAGAGTCCCGAAATAGCCCAGATCTGACTCGCATAATGGTCATCATAGAGTAGGCGGCGTCCTGCACAGCCATCTCAATAGTAACCCCGAGTCCATAGGAGCAGTGAAGGGGCTCGGTGGATCCAGGATAAGATGGAAATATCCTGACAGTGCAGAGATACTGGCTTTGATTGAAGTCCCGAAATTGCTCCTCGACCGTGTACTCAGGATACCAACGGTATCCAGCCTCAGTCATTACCCTGACCAACTTGGCGGTATGGCCGGGTACATCTAGGCATCGAGTCAGGCGAACCACTTGATTGAGGTCGCGAGTGGCCATCTGAAAGCACAATCATAATGCAAAGGCATTAGAATTTCTAGCAAAATTTCGGCAGCATAACAGCTGTAAATGCTCAAGAAGGATTTGAGACATTTGACAAAGGATTTCGTACACACTCAACATCATCATATCAAAGTTCTGAATCCATTCTAACAACATAATGTGGTAGTAGAACTGAACTAGGCTTGTATCCATCAAACTTATAAGGTACTACTGATTAGTAACACGTGATCCTGATAGAGAGTATAGATCCTAATTCCTTAACCCCCGGTGGAAGAATGGACTGACTCAGATCAGAATGTCATAAGATAAAGGAGTAAAAAGAGCCTTATGTTCCAACCCACCAACAATTCCCCTACATATAACTAAAGAATTTCTAGACTCAACATCGACCAGTTTGGCTTGGAGAACCTACAGGCAGTCCGGCTCTGATGCCAACGCTGTCAGGACCCCGACTCGATGTCACATCGATCTAGCCGGTAACACCTCATATCACTTTGCGGCCTCACGCACGGTATCCCCACGGGTGTCGCCTTACCTTTGCCCGGGACCGTTTGCGCCTTTTGGCTCACGTATATGATAGTGTCGCTAGCATCCATATGATAAGGAGCCCGGGCTGACATGACTAGTCGTAAACCCAAGCGGCACAGACTTACAGGGACAGGCGTCCATGACCCAGCTTCGAACGTGTCGGTCATCAGCAAGTGGGTCCGGGCTGTAGCACTGGGCTAGCAGGACTCCGGTAAACCGGGCTGTAGCGGGCTAACAGGACTCCGGTACTCAAAGCGTGACATTTCCCCGAAGGGACAGACACAGGAACGAAGAAGGACACATGCCGGCCAGCCTAAGTGTTCCAGAGCAGTAGCAAGCTACCATGGCTCAGCGGTAACACTAGGAGACATTTCCCGGTAAGAGTGGCTACTAAAGATAAACAACTAGATAGTCAGATCCCACACATACCAAGCATTTTAATCATACACACAATATGCTCGATATGTGCAAATACAACGAAGCATCACAACATGACTCTACGACACAAGTACTTTATTTAAGGCTCAGGGAGCCATACATAACATACACAAAGGTACGGGTCTCACGACCCAACATACAAGTCATACAGTCATACAAACCAGCAGCGGAAGTAACTTGTCTGAGTACAGACAACTTAGTAAAATAAAAGAGGCTTGGAAAGCCTAGCTATACTACATGGTCCTTCACAAGCTCAGGGTCACCACCTGGGCCTTTAGCCTACTCGTTGATGTCAACGTCTACATAGAACCCATCAGAAGGGGTTGCAGCGTCTTCTGTAAAAATGTAAATTATAGCAACACGAGTACAAAGGTACTCAGCAAGACTTACATCAGATCCTACATACATGCATATTATCAAGAAGGGTTGGTGGAGTTATTGCAGCAAGCCAGCTTTGACTCTTGGCTAGACTATCCTACGATACTCCAACTTGAAATGGTTTTGCGCACACGAGTCCACTACTCACCACTTCAATACACTACCGAGGATCCACCTCCGTCTTCCTACGGAAGAGCCATCCTCGGCACTCACACTTATCTTGAGGCTTTTAATAGTTTCCATTTACTTGTCTATGAACTGTATAGGCAACCAAGTAGTCCTTTACCGCGGACGCGGCTATTCGAATAGATCATGTTAACCCTGCAGGGGTGTACTCCTTCATACACGCTCTCACCACTTACCGTCGTTTACACGACATGTACTCGGCAACCTTCAAGCGGAAGCCCAACGTGGGTGTCGGCCACGACCTACCTAATCACCTAAGCCTCCAGTCCAGGTTTATCGCCTATCCAGGTTCCATCCGCAGGGAGTCCGGCCGAGGTTTCCCATACGGCCCCGAACGATGTGAACAGGGTTCCCGAGATACCTAACGGGTATTCGGTACACCGTGCCACGTACCTACCGCATCACAGCCCACCCCTACGGTCAGCGCTGTCCACGGCCTCCAGTAGGCTACAAACACCAGAAACTACTTGCAACTCCTGGACGGAGAACTAGGGTGAATAAGAAGCCGAGAGTGTCCATTGGTTTCGGGCCCAATGCATGGTAGTAGCTGATTCTTAAATCACACATACAGATCTCAGTGCTTAAGGTCGGCTTCAATGAAACAACCCACCATGTACTCCTACATGGCCTATCATCGATACCTTTACCAAATCGTGTTCACCACACCACTCTCATTACCGACATAAACATTTCACTCTAGCCCATCACCCAGATGAACCAGACCTGACACGACTCTAAGCATAGCAGGCATAGCAAGGTAGGAACAACACATACATATGGCTCAAACAACTCCTACACATGCTAGTGGGTTTCATCTAGTTACTGTGGCAATGACAGGTCATGCAGAGGAAATGGGTTCAACTACCGTAGCACACAGCAGTTTGAAACGCGTTGTCTTAATGCAGTAAAAGAGAGCAGGAGCGAGAACATGGGATTGTATCGATATGATCAAATGGTTGGTTGCTTGCCTGACGGGTCGGTGCACTGGTATTGCTCTTCGTCGGGGTTATCATGGTACTCCTCGGGGGCAGAACCTGCCGCAGAGAGCACCGATACACAAACATTACCAAACAGTATGCAACAATATGATGCATGCATGAGACATGGCAAAATGAGTGTATTGGGCTAATGCAACTAAGAACAGATGGGTTTGAACTAATTTGAACCATTGATTCAAAGTTCAAACTCATAAGTTGCCATTTAAGGTGTTTTATCTTGTTCTGTGATAAACAGCAGGTTAGCTTGTTTAAACATGCATGAAACCAGTACATATGGAAAGATTGGATTTTTCTGATCATTTTTCATATATAATTTGTCCAATTTGGAGTTACAGAATAAAAGTTATGAATTTTTTGAAGTTTAAATAATATTTTAGAATTTCCTGTGTAAAAATAATTCCAGTAATTAAATTACTGCGTCAGCACTACGTCATGATGACGTCAGTGGTCAACGGGCTGGTCCAGGTCAAACTGACCAGTGGGTCCCGCATGTCAGTATTCAATTAGTTTAACTAAATTAGATTTAAACTAACTGGATTAATTAACAAAGGGGGCCCCACATGTCATAGACCCAGGGGGTCAACCGGGGCCCACCCGTGGTCAAAGTCAGAGTCAAACACGCCGGCGTCTAGCCGCCGGCGAGCCCGACGCGGCGGCGAAAGTGCTTTTTGCCATTCCGGCAACCAAATGGACGGCGGAAGGCATCTACGTGTTGCTGAGGTTGAGCCGCGACTATTGGTGGTGGTGGTTGGGCTCGGGGTGGCCGGAGTTGGCGCCGGCGGCGACTTTGGCGGCCGCCGGAGTTCGGTTGAAGACGAACTCGTGGCTAGAGTGTGCGGTGAGGTGCGGGGAGTGCATGGTTAGCCCCAACGCGGCGTGGTGAGTGCGATGGACAAGGCGAGGTGGCCGGAGGATGGCCGGGAGCACGTCGGCGAAGAGGTCCGCGACGGCGCGTGCGGGTGAGCTTAGTGTGCTCGCTGTGGTGCACGAGAGAGAGAAAGAGAGGAAGGGGAAGTTAGCCCAGCTCACTGCGGTCTTGATGGAAAGGACGGCGTGGTCGGGGACGAGTTGCTGCGGCGGCGACGGCGAAGGGGATCTTCGGCGATGGCGGTTCGGGCGAGGTTGGTGCGGCGGCTTCGGGGCACGCGAGCGCTCAGGGCTCGGCTAGCTCGAAGAAGTAGAGGACGGCGGAGCTTCTGGACACGGTGGCGCGGCGTGGAGACGACGGGGAGCACGGCTACAGCGGCGGTGCGGTGACGGTGGCGTCGGCCATGGCGTGGGAGCGCGAGGGAGAGGAACTGGGGGCGAATGGAGGTGTCCAGGGGGGTCGGGGCGCGACGTGGAGCTCGTCCAGGCCATCAGGGCGGCGAGAGGGGGAAGCAGGGCAACGTGCAGCTGCGTGGCGAGCTGCGGTGCCGCCGCCGAGCACCTTGGCTGCCTGCCTGGCAAGCCAAGCAGCTCGCTGGAGCGGTGGCCGGGCTGGGCCGGCCAGGTGGGCTGGCTGGTGGGCCTGTGGTGGCGCCAGGTAAGTTTTCCCTTTTTCTTTCTGTCTGTGTTTTTTTAATACTTCTGCGACTTTGTTGAATTAAATAAAATACTTAGGCAACTCCTAAAATCACCAAATTACTCCTGGTCCATAGTTGGATTATTTCCAACATGAAACATTTTAGTTTGGAGATATTTGAGCATTTAAATATTTTATATAATTTTAAATGCCCAAATTCAAATATTTATGATTTAATTCAAAAACCCTAAGATGGCCTAGGAAAATGTGCACCACTTTTGGCAGAGGTTCTGAACCAAGACAAAAATGATGGGCATTTTAGAAGGGCATTTCAGGTTCATTGAAAAGTTTTTTAGTAAACCCTAGTTGGTTTCAGAGGGGACTGGGGGTTCTGTCATCCCCATTTCAAGTTTCTGATGAAAAAGTAGACATGATGCAACACTCTAATGCATGGCTAACTAGGATGTGACATTAGACTACTTGACCAAATAAAAATTTAACCTTTTCCCAATTTTAGTTCTTGGCAGATTTTAGCTATTTTAGGACAAGTCAAGCAATCATCACACAATTCAAGCAAGCATGCAAAGAGTATATTGGCAGCGGAAAGTAAAGCATGCAACTTGCAAGAATGTAAAGGGAAGGGTTTGGGGAATTCAAACGCTATTGGAGACACGGATGTTTTTCCCGTGGTTCGGATAGGTGGTGCTATCCTACATCCACGTTGATGGAGACTTCAACCCACAAAGGGTAACGGTTGCGAGAGTCCACACAGGGCTCCACCCACAAAGGGTAATGGTTGCGCGAGTCCACACAGGGCTCCACCCACGAAGGGTCCACGAAGAAGCAACCACCCACAAAGGGTCCACGAAGAAGCAACCTTGTCTATCCCACCATGGCCATCGCCCACACAGGACTTGCCTCACTAGTGGTAGATCTTCACGAAGTAGGCGATCTCCTTGCCCTAACAAACTCCTTGGTTCAACTCCATAATCTTGTCAGAGGCTCCCAAGTGACACCTAGCCAATCTAGGAGACACCACTCTCCAAGAAGTAACAAATGGTGTGTAGGTAATGAACTCCTTGCTCTTGTGCTTCAAATGATAGTCTCCCCAACACTCAACTCTCTCTCATAGGATTTGGATTTGGTGGAAAGAAGGTTTGAGTGGAAAGCAACTTGGGAAGTCTAGAGATCAAGATTCATATGGTAGGAATGGAATATCTTGGTCTCAACACATGAGTAGGTGGTTCTCTCTCAGAACATATGAGTTGGAATGGTGTGTGTGTTCTGATGGCTCTCTCATCGAATGAGGAGGAGGTGGAGGGGTATATATATCCTCCACACAAAATCCAACCGTTACACAGTTTTCCAATCTCGGTGGGACCGAATCGATAAACTCGGTCGGACCGAAAATGTAAACCTAGTGATCGTTAGAGATTTTCGGTGGGACTGACATGCAACTCGGTAGGACCGATATGGTTAGGGTTTGGGCATAACGTAATCTTGGTGAGACTGATTACACAAACTTGGTGAGACCGATTACACAAACTCGGTGAGACCGAATTTGGTAATTAGCTAACCAGAGAGTTGGTCAGGCAAACTCGGTGCGACCGATTTGCTCTTTCGGTGAGACCGAGTGGAACTCGGTGAAACCAAAAAGTTACAAAGGGGAAACACTGAGTTTACATTGCAATCTCGGTGGGACCGATTCGCTCTTTCGGTGAGACCGAAAAGTTACGAAAGGGAAACGGAGAGTTTGCAATCCCATCTCGGTGAGACCGAGATCCTTATCGGTAGAACCGAATTGCTAGGGTTTGGCAGTGGCTTATGACAAGTGAAACTCGGTGGCGCCGGATAGGAAGAATCGGTAGAACCGAGTTTGGCTTAGGGTTTAGGTCATATGTGGATATGGGAAAGTACTTGAGGGTTTTGGAGCATATCACTAAGCACATGAAGCAAGAGGCTCATTAAGCAACACCTCATCCCTCCTTGATAGTATTGGCTTTTCCTAAAGACTCAATGTGATCTTGGATCACTAAAATATAAAATGAAGAGTCTTGAGCTTTTGAGCTTGAGCCAATCCTTTGTCCTTAGCATTTTGAGGGTTCCACTTTCACATCCATGCCATGTCAATCATTGAGCTTTCCTGAAATAATCATCTTGGAATAGCATTAGCTCAATGAGCTATATGTTGTTATGAATTACCAAAACCACCTAGGGATAGTTGCACTTTCATAGGCGAAACGCGTCGCAATACACTTGGAAACCCTTGCGTATATCTGGCAGAATCAGCACTAGGGCCATAGATAAACGTTTCTTCAACTCCTGAAAACTTGCCTCACATTCATCTGTCCATTTACACTTAGTGTCCTTTTACAACAACTCCGTCATGGGCTTTGCAATCTTAGAAAAATTCTCAATGAATCTATGATAATATCCCGCGAGTCCCAGAAAACTACGGATCTCTCCAACTGTGGTGGGTGCCAACCACTCAGTGACTCACTGAACCTTAGTAGGGTCTACTGCTATACCTTCTCCTGATATAACATGTCCAAGGAATCCAACTTCCTTCAACCAAAACTCACACTTGCTGAACTTGGCGTATAACTGATGTTCCCTGAGCTTCTCAAGAACTAAACACAAATGCTCCTTATGTTCCTCTTCATTCTTCGAGTACACCAAAATGTCATCAATGGACACCACGACAAAGTTATCCAAGAACTCCATGAACACCTTGTTCATCATACTCATGAAATAGGCAGGGGCATTAGTCAATCCAAATGACATAACCGTATACTCATAAAGCCCATACCTTGTGGTGAAAGATGTCTTAGGTATATCTTTTTCTTGAATCTTCAACTGGTGGTATCCTGATCGCAGGTCGTTCTTCGAAAACACTTTAGCTCCTTGGAGCTGTTCAAACAAATCATTGACCATAGGCAGTGGGTACTTGTTCTTGAACGTTACTATATTCAATGCCCGATAATCAACAACCATTCTCAGAGACTTATCCTTCTTCTCAACCAAGAGCACTGGGGCTCCCCATGGTGACAAACTTCATTGAATGTAACCTTTCTCCAATAACTCCTTAATCTGCTTCTTGATCTCCTCCAGATCATTTGCGGGCATCCGATATCGTCTCTTTGATATTGGTCTGGTGCCTGGCAATAATTCTATCAAAAACTCAATGTCTCGATCCGGGGGCATGCCTGGTAGTTCCTTTGGGAATACATTTGGAAAATCCTTCACTACAGGCACTTCCTCCTGAACAACTCCTGAGAGGGAATTTATGTGAGTAGTCCTAGGAGTATACCTAGATACATACTTAATCATTTTTTGCTCCGGGGT
This sequence comes from Triticum aestivum, assembly GCF_018294505.1. NCBI lineage: Eukaryota > Viridiplantae > Streptophyta > Magnoliopsida > Poales > Poaceae > Triticum > Triticum aestivum. The sequence continues at coordinate 141,645,684 of NC_057806.1, forward strand.
AGTGAGCCTAATTGACTTGCTTGCGCAATCAATGTTTCCTCCATACTTAGATAGCCAATCCATTCCCAGTATCACATCCAATTCTTCGGGTTCCAAAATTATTAGGTCTGAGGGGAAAACATGACTGCCAATGGTTAAGGGTATCTGATCGCACCATCGGCTGGCCATATACTCTGCACCGGGTGAGCTCACTAGAAAAGGTGTCCTAAGGGCTAAGGTGGGTAACTTAAACTTGTCCACAAATCCCATTGAAATGTATGAATGCGATGCACCAGTATCAAAAAGAATGAGAGCGGTAAATGACTTAACCCAAAACTTACCGATAACTGCATCTGGGTGGTCTTCAATCTCCTCCACGTTCACGTGGTTCACTTGTCCCTTGTTAAAAGGGTTGGGCTTCTCCCCACAACTTCCATTTCCATTTCCATTCTTTGTTTCAGAACACTCGGTGGCGTAGTGTCCAGTCTTCCCGCACATGAATCAAGTGATGTTGCTTAGATCCTTCTTTGTGGGTATGCTTGGGTTAGGGCGGTTCTGGTCGCTGTCTGCTCCACTCCCATTTCCATTCCTAGGGCCATTGTGATTATGAGAATTCCTCCATTGTGGGTATGGCCTCCATGGTTATGGGTGTATCCAACCGAGTTCAGGGTAAAATGAGGCTTCTGCTGAGCCCCTGAATTGTACTTCCCTTGTCCATACTTCCTCTTGCGGCTCTCATTCCGCTGCTGCTTCCCTTCAATCATAAGAGCCTTATCTACCAACTCTTGGTGGTTGTTAAATGTTGCCACCATTACCTGCATGCTCATCTCATCATTCAGCCCTTCCATAAACTTCTCCTGTTTCACGGCATTGGTGGCCACGTCATCTGGGGCATAACGAGCTAGTTTGCTAAACTCCTCCACGTACTGCCCTACAGTACGGTTGCCCTGTGTAAGTTGCGAAACTCACGCTTCTTCATACTCATAGCTCCAGTTGAGACATGAGCAGTGAGGAAAGCTTGCTGAAATTGCTCCCAAGTAACATTGGCTATGGGGAAAGTGGCTGTATAATTTTCCCACCATGTGGCTGCAGGTCCATCCAATTGGTGTGCGGCAAAACGCACCTTCTCAGCATCTGTGCAACCGACAGTGGTTAACTCCCTTCCAATCCTGCGTAGCCAGTCATCCGCAACTATGGGCTCGGTGCTACTAGAAAACACCGGTGGCTGTAACCTCAGAAAACGGGCTAAGTTGTCAACTGGAGGTGGTGGCGGTGGGTTGTTGTTATTGTTGTTGTTGTTGTTGCCCTGATTCTGAACTAGCAACTGCATCAATGTATGCTGCTGCTAGATCAACTGACCGAGATCCGATGGGAAGACAAATCCGGGGTCATGTCTCGGAGGCATCTAATGGGTTTAGAGGGGAGAGATTAGAATAGAAAGAGGTCTAAGGAGAAAAAAATCACTACCCATATGCACATGAGACAAACACACTCCAATATCACTCCAAAACAAAATCAATCAAGGGCATACATTCGATCTAACTATCGTTACAGTGCTCGGACTACTAATATATACATGGGGGAATACTACTAATCATATGGTGGTCATCTAGAAATTTTGATCGATGGAAGACTCCATGATATCCGCTCCAGCTTCGTCTTCATAATCTTCATCACTGCCATCAGGGTCGGAGTCGGTGTCGTCGATGATGATGTAGTCTTCAGGACGAATCTCCTTGGGTTTGTCATCTTCTCCTTCTGGCACGGGGTTTCCCATGAATACTCCTAGCTTCCTTGTCAGGTCGTCATTCATCTCCACTAGTATCATCATTTCCTCCTCATATCCATCGCATGTAGACTTGAGTTCCTCTTCTAGCTCTGTGATCCTAGTCATCGCCTTCTTCAAATCTATCATGCTTGCACACATATGGTTCTTCTGAAGACGAATGTGATGATTTAACTCCTGGATGAAGGCTGTAATGGACCTGTCCTTGTTGGTGCTGATCATCTCACATTGCTCATCTCGGCGCCCACATATCTAGTAGATAGTGTCCGTAAGCTCCTTGTGGTAAACTTCGCCGATGCGTCCCATGGCAATGTGGCTGCCATGCTCTATCCTAGACTCCAGGTCGGTGCATCAAAGGAAAACTCTGTGGACTCGGTGACTGGCGTGAATGTCCTTCCTGAACTTGAATCCGAATCATCCAACGCTCCTCTTCTTGTAAAGTGGCGGTGTAGGTCCCGGTGAAGCTTGGTATTTCGATGTTTAGATACCTAGTGACTTCCTTCAAGTGTCGTCCAAAGGGTGTGTCTTCATCTGGTTGTGTAAACTTGTTCCTTGAGTCCGCCATCCTAAGGAGTAGAAAATGGAGAGGAGTCAGAAATGGGTAGAGAAGAGTGACCTATGGCTCATCTTAGTGGTCGTGTCCTACATTCAGGTGTGCTCTGATATCATCATGTAGCGACCCGACCTCAGATGGTCAAGTCTCTGTGCTTCAGTGTCATCCCTGGATCGGTAATGCTGACACACACAGTACTCCAAGGATTTATAACAGAGTAGCAATCACACACTTATTACATCGAATGTCTCAAAAGAGAACTTATTACAATAAATATTGCTTAAGGCCATCTAAATAAGATAACAACGGAAGGCTTGGAAGATAAAGTGAGTCCATCAACTCCAACGGCATAGCTGAGTGTACGACAAACAACCTATGGCACCTTACTCGTCATCTGAAAAGTCTGCAAAGTGATACGTTGCAGCCCGAAACGGGTCAGCACATGGAATATGCTGGCATAATAACATAGTAGAGCAATGAACAGAATAAATACTATCACTACATGCAATTATGGCTGGTTGAGGCTCTATGGTTATAATGTTTTGCGAAAAGCCAATTTTTCCCTACAACAAAGGAATATATTTTATTTAACTATCATGGTAGTTGAAACATTGAGAAGGTTCCTCCAACTCAATCCCCATTAAAGTAATCATTAACATCCCAACAAAATTAAAGTAAACAATGAGATCAAATCAATAATTCAAGTACCAGATACTCGGGATGTCCATGACCGGGGACACGGCTAACCATGATTAGTTTGTACACTCTGCAGAGGTTTTTGAGCTTTTCCCCACAAGACTCGATCTCCTCCGTTGGATTTCTCGGACTACATGGTGTTTGAGAAACGGATGACCGAGACACAGTCTTTTAGAAACATTAACTCTAACCCCGGGTAGACAGTACCAACCTACATCCCCTACATCTGCTAGCCTACCACTGGAAGAGGTCATGCAACTTACTCAACTATGCTAGAGCCCATAATAGCTTGTGGCTACACACGGAAGTTTCTAGCATGAATAATCTTATGATCCCTTTGAGCCTGGGTGGCGAACCATAGGATGGTCACACGAGTACTCCGGGATATCCTAGGACAACACTGGATTCTCCAGGTGCCTGCAACCAATCCACCCAGATGTGTATTTAAGTAGCCACCTTAAGTTAACCATTAATTAACAACTCTCACATCTGTCATGGATACACTCAAACCCAAACCACGGCTACGAGCATAGCATAGCAGCATAAGCATAACATAGTAGTAACTCCCAGGGTTTGATAATAAAAGGGCAATAGGTTCTACCTCATCATCTACTTCCCAAAACCCACATGTTAAGAGATCCTACTCATGCAATGTTTGAGGGTTGTAGCTAATGCATAAAAACTAGGTAATAAAGGGGTATGATCAATGTGTTACTTGCCTTGCTGACGATCTGCAAATCCTAAAGACTCGTAGTAGCACGCTTTGCACTCCATGAATTCTATCGCAAACAAACAATAGCATATATAAGAAATCAAGCATCGATGCACGTGTAAAACTCAAATAAGAAGATCTAACCAGAAAGTTCAACTTAAGAACTCTGGTTTGCAAAAAAAATCAAATCAGACGGAGCAACGAAACTCAAACTACGAAAGAAACAAGATCCGTTTACTAATCTGGACTAAAGTCAAATTTTACAGTACCAAAAATCTTGTTCAAGTTGGTTAAACAGAAAGAGGGCTTCGAGACGAAGATCTAGGCATTTGTTTCACCTGATTTGGATAAATGAGCAAAAAGATAAACTAAAACGAAGATTAGAGCAGAATTCACGATCGAAAATAATCGTGGAAAAACCCTGGAAAATAAAATGAGACGAACAGGCTAACGAACGAACGTTTGCTGTCTGCGGATAACCGACGAACAACATTCATTAAAACGAACGTACGGACGAACGTCCGTTACTTAACTAAACCGAAGAAAAACCAAACAAACCCGTTCTGAAGAAAAAAACGATCTACGGTTTTTTCTGAAAAAAAGAACCGGGGTTAACCGAAGAAAACCGACCTGTCAACGGCAGGGTCAACGGCGAGGTCCAGCGGCGACGG